>NC_069501.1:324193536-324221036 GCF_027579735.1 Bombina bombina | reverse complement strand
AAAGACAGCAGCAAGAGCAGCTGGAAAAAGAGATCACTGGATATGCATAGCCAGAGATTGTAAGGGACACCCTTACACGGTGTAAAAATTCATGTGGGGAAAGAAAAATTCATATGGGGAAAGTAAAAATAACTCATATGGGGAAAGTAAAAATAACTGATCTGCCATATATAGCACAGACACAGTCCCTAACACGGTCAAATGCAGGAATATTGAGCTAATCGATAGTTGGTAGATCCATTAGCACTGGATGGTAATCGGAAAAATTAATCAAGGGGGCATACTGTACAGAAGAGTACATGCACAGTGGATAAAAAAGTACATGTATAGTATATCAAAAAAGCAAATTTGATTATAAAAAAAGACAAATTTAGATTTTACAAAAATATAAAAAATAAACAATTAACCTATTGTATTAAAACAAGGGTGGAAAAAGGCACACACAACACAACTCAAGGGATCGCTATGTATACTCCAAATGCACAAAAAATACACAAAAGATATATATATAAGATATAGTATGCGGTCATATCCAAATGTCCAATGGCTAAATACACAATGTAAGGCAACCTCTGTTATATGACACACCAAAAATCTTTTTACAGGTATTCACATAAACAAACCCAATAGATAGCAGGTATATACATAGACATAGAATTCAATGTCCAATACCCACGTATGGGTCTTAAGGATGAAACCAGGTAATCAATGTCCACAATATCCAAAAGCAATGGAGAACATCAGAAAGTCAAAAAATAAGTCAAATAATAAGTAAACCACAATCGTTTCCGTGGACTAACCACAGAGAGAAAACACAGTGTTTACAGGGAACAAAAAGGTGGTACCTTTGTCTTCTGATGTCACAAGAAGCAATGCCAGTCGATACTCATGTTAAGGCCGTGTGGGTGGACTGTGTTCAATTTATAAATCCATTCAGCCTCTCTACGGAGTAGTAGCTTGTCACGGTCCCCCCCGCAGTTTAGCGGAGGGATGTGGTCAATCAGCTTGAACCTAAGATCAGATACCGTGTGGCCCATCTCCAAAAAGTGCCTGGCCACGGGTTGGTCACTCTTCCCCTTATCGATAGCTGCTCGTATGGCACTTCTGTGATTCGCCATCCTCTTTTTTATGTCATCAGAAGTTTTTCCAATGTAGAATAAACCACAATTGCAGTTTAGCATGTATATCACATATTGTGTGGTACACGTAAGGTAATGTTTAATTTTAAACAACTCATTCGTGTGAGGATGTCGGAATTGACTGCCTTGGAGCATTGAATTGCACGTCACACAACTGGGGCACTTGAATAATCCTTTTTTAGTGGGTCGTTTTTTTTTACTGTAACTGTTAATGGGGTCAGTTTTCATCAGTATGTCTTTTAAATTCCTCCCTCTCTTGTAACCAATTCTTGGAGGGCCATACCCATGGTATGGTAATGATGTATCTGATTCAATTATGTCCCATTTCTCTTTCAATGTCATACCCAGTGTTCTTGTGTCTGGGGAGTAAGTAGTGATGAAATTCATTCTGGTCTTGGGGTCCACACTCGTCCTGTTCTCTGTGATATCCTTTCTAGCTTTCTTAATCAGTTCATTATTATAGCCCCTGTTCCGGAACCTTTCCTCCATTTCATTCAGCTGGGTGTTCCTTCTGATGTCAGAAGAGTTATTTCTTGTAACCCGTAGTAGCTGCGCTTTTGGAATAGCTCGTATAAGAGATCTAGGGTGGAAGCTGGAGGCATGCAGCAGTGTATTACGGTCTGTTTCTTTCTTAAACAGGGTTGTACCCAGGCCAGAGTCTTCTTTATAGATTCTTAGATCTAAAAAATCTACTTCGGTGTAGCTTGACACCTCTTTCAGTTTCACCTGGTCACCCATTGTATTCAGGTTTCTCACCCATTCCTGGAATGATTCTGTAGTACCTCTCCACACCACGATGATGTCATCAATGTACCTTTTATAAAAAAGTACCTGTTCATGTTCATATACCTTGAAGACATTCTCCTCCATGTGTTCCATAAAGAGATTTGCGAAGGCCAGGGCCATATTGGAGCCCATCGCCGTTCCCATCAACTGGAGGTAAAATCTGTTCTCAAATTTGAAATAGTTCATCTTCAGGCATAGAGCTAGTAAATCAATGATGAACCCCAACGGGGGTCCAATGTAGGGATGTTTTTCCAGACTTCGTCTTACGATATCCATACCCATTTCATGAGGTATAATAGTGTAAAGACTTGCTACATCCAAACTAGCCAGAACATCACCTGGTAGTATTTCGGTTAGTGCAGCTAGGTCTTTAATTAATGCAGTGGAGTCTCTCAGGTATGACCTCATATTAGTCACCATAGGTTGTAGAATGGAGTCTATATACGTGGCCAGAGGTTGAAGGAGTGAACCCCTGGCAGAGACCAACTATCGATTAGCTCAATATTCCTGCATTTGACTGTGTTAGGGACTGTGTCTGTGCTATATATGGCAGATCAGTTATTTTTACTTTCCCCATATGAGTTATTTTTACTTTCCCCATATGAGTTATTTTTACTTTCCCCATATGAATTTTTACTTTCCCCATATGAATTTTTACACCGTGTAAGGGTGTCCCTTACAATCTCTGGCTATGCATATCCAGTGATCTCTTTTTCCAGCTGCTCTTGCTGCTGTCTTTAGCTGTTTGTTGCCTGTTGACAACATAGGGGCTTGTCTCCTCTAACCAATTAACTTTCACATAGCGATAGCCTTAGGGGCATTGCTTAATTGCGATACGCATGCGCAGTACTCCAAGCTTATTGTATCTCCGGTAACACACACACAACTCTCCGCGGAGCTATATCCCTCTAAACCCATCAGGTATTTATCTTCTCCTTATCTGTATGCATAGAGTGTTTTACTGGTTACTCCATGTTCATGTGCCTTGATAGCCCCTCTTCCTGCCAGCGCTACATTGATACTAATGAGATAAGTCCCAATACATATACCTTGGACACCCCCTGCTAATATATGCTAATATATGCCTGCAGTGTGATTTCTACTTATAGTCGTTCCGCTATCTTGTCTACCTGCCTGTATGATGGGGATAGTATGCCCTGTATATGTATATATTGCTTGCTCAGTATAAGCCTGTAATGAAATGTTTAATCTAAGCATTGCTCATTGGTCCTGTTAACTGCTACCTATCGGTTACATAATGTCTATCTATGCTGAATACTTTTTTCTATTGATATTCTTTTTGATCTTTAATTGTATCTACCGTTTGCATTATGATTCCCACTTGCTCTGTATATGTACATGGTTGCAATGTTCACTTATTTGATATATTGTGGTATATTTTGGTGTTGTTTTTTTAATTCATTTGTTTTTTAATTCATGTGTATGGGGTTTGTTGACACTTGGTGGTTGCCATGGCAACAATTTTGGTGCAATTTCACACTGGGGGAGGGTCTTATGGAACAGTATAAATGTTTGCTTCATTCTATGTACTCTGGTCTGATGAAGGGGTGTATTCCCCGAAACGTCACTGAATAAATCCAGTATTGTCAATACCAGTGAGTGCTGTCTCCTGATTTCCATATATATATACATATATATATATATATATATATATATATATATATATATATATATATATACATATACACACACACACATATATATATATATATATATATATATATATATATATATATACAGAGAGAAGCATACTCACAGGGATAAAGGTAAAACCAGACTTGGACTCCTTGCTCAGCGTGCTTAGAGGAATATGGCTACACCTCACTGACGAGGCCCAATGAAGGCTGAAACGATTGTCTGGGGTTTGCGGTGTTACTTGTTCAGAGAGTTATTGCCTGGTATTTCGGCACTGGACAGACCGTAATAGGCGGGATCAGATTGATATACTACAGAAAAGTTCTTCTCTGTAAAAAGCATTACTGGGCTAAAAGAAGCTGCACCCAGGTGGTGAATCGCCATAGAACAGGCTAACAATAATATTGAGCCAGTTGTTCATTCCTGTAAGTGTGCTTCTCTGTGTGTATATATACATATAAAGATTGTGAAGGAACCAGTCCCATAGATGAGAAGACCAATAAACTGTTACCACATCAAGGTAACAATGCAAAATATCCACTTAAACCCATCAATACTCCTGTATAGCCAAAATCATTGCAATATACGGTCCCTTGAACATAACTATATCTATGCAGGAAAGTAACATGCCACCTTACCAGGGAGCAGGGACTCACTTCCAATGATCAGAGCGATCCGAAGCCGAACCTGTCGGCGTCCCTCACCCTCTCTTGGCACAGGTATTCCGCGTGTGTCAGCGTCAATGATGTCACAGATCCAAAATTCTCAATGATACACGGCTACAGGAGCAGGTACAGGCTCACAGCGGTCAAATTGCCATGAGCAATCCAGCTGGTAATAGAAACTCAGGAAAAAAGGAGGAGGAAATGCTCAATAAAAGTTCAAACGTATTTGTAATCCAAGAAGGTAAAAAATACACACATGGAGGAACACAATGTGCAGTAGAGCATAGCTCTACATACTGTTTTTTACAACCTTGACATGTTAACAGGTAGATGATAACAGTGGTATTACAAGAAATACTGAAAAGTATGTCAAACTCCCTGTTTGTGGCACTGGACACAAATTTAGGTCCCTGTTAGACATGAGTGCAAGTTTTGAAAATTTGTCCTTGACATTTAATACAACCTATTCTCCTCATTAACCAATAATGATTCTTGTTGGATGGTAACATAGAAGGAGCTAATAGGATTCCTAAAGTTTTAGCTTTACAGGCTGAAAAATTGCATCCTTCTGAAACGATTTTATTTAATTTAACATCACTCTTTAGGATTGGTAAACAAGTACGTATAATACCACACATTTTCTTATAGTCTTTGCTATAATTTGTTACAAAGTAAGGTTAGTTGTTATTTCTCTTGTTCTGGGGATTTTTGTTACTTTTTATCATTATTAAATCATCTCTTATTAGTTTGTCCACTCTCATTTTGGTTTCTGACAATAATTTATTATCATAGCCTTAAACTTCCAAACGCTGGCTAGTATTGGAAACATGTAACTGATATTTGTGTTCCATGGTGCAATTTCTTTTAGTTCTAATCATTTGGCCATGAGGTATAGAATTAGTAGTGTGTTTGGGGTGACAAGAGGAAGAGTGAAGAATGGTGTTTCCTGCTGTGCTCTTTCTGTAAAGTTCAATCTCCAAAGACTGTGTATCAATGTGAGATGTGAGTGTGACATCCAAGAAATTAAGACTGTCCACACTGTCCATCATAGTGAACTTCAAGTTGAAATCATTGCTGATGGGGTGGTCAAGGAACCGGTGAGCAAGAGAACCGTCCCCAACCCACACCAACAGCAAATCATCAATATATCTACCAAAGTAGACAATATTGTCACAAAAGGGATTAGTATCTCAAAAAACATGGCACAGCTCCCAAAACCCATATACAAATTAGCATAAGATGATGCAAATTTAGCACCCATAGCTGGAGATAGTACTTGCTCTCAAACATAAAAAAACTGTTTGTGAGTAAATACTCAACTGCTGAATGTAAAAATTGAATGGTGAATAAATCATATGTGGTGAAGTTTGTAAGAAAAACCATTAAAGCTTCCAATCCCTTATCATGAGGGATGGAAGTCTAAAGTGACGTCACATCCATTGTGACTAACCTGTAAGTGTCACACCAGGTCATATGTTCAACCTGTTCGATAAGTGCAGTAGTGTCCCTTAAATAGCCATAGAGACTAATGACTACTATGGGCTGTAGAAAGGTATCGACCTAAGTCTGATAATCTATCATTAAGTGAACCAATACCAGCCACAATTGGGCAACGTGGGGAATTTGTGGGATCTTTGTGAAGTTTGGGTAGGTGGTGGAATATAGGCATAGATGGATCTTTGGGTAATAAATACTCCACCACCTTCTCAGAGATCACACCATCCAGTTTAGCTTTATGAACAACCTCCGCTAGCAGTCTGATATGTATCAGTAGGGTCACAAGGTAGAAGTTGGTATACATCTGTATTAGTAAGCTGTCTATTGGCTTCAGCCACATAGTCACTTTTATTTAAAATGACTGTGTTACCTCCCTTATCTCATTCCCTGATCACTATATAGGAATAATTTTTGAGATCATTGACTGCTTTTCTTTCAAGTGCAGTCAAATTGTTATTTATGAATCCCTTTGTTTTGATACTTTTGTTCTTTTCCTCCAATTCAGCTGGGTTTCAAGTGTCTGTTTAAACCCCTGCTATGGATGGGATAAAAGTGAGTTTTTCCCTTGAATTCTATCAATATCTTTCTCTGAGGGACCAAACCGTTGTTCAATATTACCTTCCGTCATAATTCCTGCATATCTGTCATAGCTGCTTGGTAATTAAGTCTAGGTTCCTAATGTGTGTTATTGGTATCATCCTCATGTGTTACATTAAGCTGCTCTAGATCATTTCTACAGAAATGTTTTTTTCAAATTTTAAATCACTTAAAAATCTGTTGACATGTAAAATGGTAGAAAACAAATCAAAATTACAACTAGAGGCAAAGCTTAAAGCTTTTTCCAAGAGAGAAATTTCTTGATTATTGAGGTTTCTAGAGGATAAATTAATAATATTGCTCAGGGACGAGGTGTCCTGTAGGACACTTTCTTCCTCTGTGGGTACCGATTGTAGTTTGCTCCTTCCCCCCTCGTCCCCTAAAGCTCTCTACGTATTTTCTTTTTGTTTTTCTTTTTGTGCTCGGTTTGGTGTGGCCCACCGTGTTTTTTGACTGTGTAGATGTACTGGGGATTGGGGTATCTAATACAGAAATGGTGTCCCTTATTAGACTAGAGCTTTGTGCTTGTTGCTGTGATGTTTCCTGATCTGAAGTGTCATAGTCATATTCTGTCTCACTAAACGTGACTTTTTTGGATTGCTTAGGCCCTGTTTTTTTACTGCTATTAACATTTCTGTGTGTAGCTCTGTTCTTAAAATGTGCTCTATAATCATTACCACTGGTCCACTTATAGACCTTATTCATTTCATAATCTAACTTATCCCTATGCATTTTCTGTTGTTTAAATAGCCACAGTTCCTTTTTAAAGGATCTCATATTGTCCTGGAGCTGCTCATCATAATCTCTGAATTCTTGTTGATGTTGATGCTTTTTCAATTCCGTTTGCAACTCCTGCATATGTTGGATAAGTTGCAGTCTCTGTTTCATTTTAAATTCAATGAGTAAGTCTATAAGGGCTTTAGAGCATGCTGTGAGCACATCATTACATGTGGCTATGAATTCTTGGCAGGTGACCTGAAAAGAGGGAAATTTTGAAATCCTCAAGCCCCTTGGGATTATGGAATGTTGTTGATATATTTTAAAGGTTTTATGTCCAGTTCGAATCTAATATCTTTTTTCCGAAGGTTATCCATTTGCTGAAACAAATCATCTAACACAGTTTCTATTTCCTCCAATATGTCTTCCATATCAGATGAATCACAGTCTATTGTAATATCATTGAGGACATAAATACCCTCCATTTTTAGACACAGATGAGTCAATATGTAGAAAAAAAGGAAACAAGCTTATTTGCAATCTTAAGGAAAGGAGATGTAGCAAGAGTGTGTTTTAACTGACTACTTTCCACCAAAAAATGCTGGGAGGTATAAAAGGAACAATATGGGGAAATGTATGACTGTCCAGGTAGTGACAACTTTGCTTTACATTTGTTGCTTATTCAGATTTTGGTACAAGGACAAAACTTTGATTTTATACACAATATCCCCTAGTTGGTATGCTCCATTATTCTCAAATGCAGTCAATGCGTAGAAAAAACTTAGAGAAAAAAGAGTAGACAAGTCTTGGTCTTACTTTGTATGTTAACGGCAGCTCTGTGATCCAGTACCTGGGTGTAGAAGAATGTTTACTCACTGCACAATGATGTCAGAGAGAGAAGGCTTGAGCTATGCTGTAAATGATGAGGATCAGCTACGTTGCTCAGCGTTTCCACTCTGGCAAATACTAAGGCTTCTGTGTAAATGAATCATCCTTTGATCATTACATCATCACAACCGAACTACGCCTCCAGCAACGTCACAGGACCAGCCTATATGGAAAGCACCAGAGACAACGATCCCAAATGCACAAGCCCAACAAATGCTTCTGAGAAGAAGGTGGTAAGCATACAATAAATAAATATTTAACTTCATGAGAGTCTTACAGTGATCCTCTAGAGATTACCGTGACTAGAATGCTGCACTGGTCAAAAGCGTGTATAACGGAACAATCAATAACAGTCCTTAGATAGAGGGAGGTACTATAAGCAGCTAACTGTCAACCAACATAAATCCTAGGAGTAAAACAAATACAGTTGTGCTACATACCCCAATGTTCCACACTTATCTTCAGTGGCCTGTTAGTAATTCTTAAGTAGGGATTCACTGTAGATGATCCGTGTGCAGAAAAAAAATGTGACCTCCGTGGTGTAGGTCAGAACAATAATATAATAAGCATTACTGGGCTAAAAGAAGCTGCACCCAGGTGGTGAATCGCCATAGAACAGGCTAACAATAATATTGAGCCAGTTGTTCATTCCTGTAAGTGTGCTTCTCTGTGTGTATATATACATATAAAGATTGTGAAGGAACCAGTCCCATAGATGAGAAGACCAATAAACTGTTACCACATCAAGGTAACAATGCAAAATATCCACTTAAACCCATCAATACTCCTGTATAGCCAAAATCATTGCAATATACGGTCCCTTGAACATAACTATATCTATGCAGGAAAGTAACATGCCACCTTACCAGGGAGCAGGGACTCACTTCCAATGATCAGAGCGAACCGAAGCCGAACCTGTCGGCGTCCCTCACCCTCTCTTGGCACAGGTATTCCGCGTGTGTCAGCGTCAATGATGTCACAGATCCAAAATTCTCAATGATACACGGCTACAGGAGCAGGTACAGGCTCACAGCGGTCAAATTGCCATGAGCAATCCAGCTGGTAATAGAAACTCAGGAAAAAAGGAGGAGGAAATGCTCAATAAAAGTTCAAACATGTATTTGTAATCCAAGAAGGTAAAAAATACACACATGGAGGAACACAATGTGCAGTAGAGCATAGCTCTACATACTGTTTTTTACAACCTTGACATGTTAACAGGTAGATGATAACAGTGGTATTACAAGAAATACTGAAAAGTATGTCAAACTCCCTGTTTGTGGCACTGGACACAAATTTAGGTCCCTGTTAGACATGAGTGCAAGTTTTGAAAATTTGTCCTTGACATTTAATACAACCTATTCTCCTCATTAACCAATAATGATTCTTGTTGGATGGTAACATAGAAGGAGCTAATAGGATTCCTAAAGTTTTAGCTTTACAGGCTGAAAAATTGCATCCTTCTGAAACGATTTTATTTAATTTAACATCACTCTTTAGGATTGGTAAACAAGTACGTATAATACCACACATTTTCTTATAGTCTTTGCTATAATTTGTTACAAAGTAAGGTTAGTTGTTATTTCTCTTGTTCTGGGGATTTTTGTTACTTTTTATCATTATTAAATCATCTCTTATTAGTTTGTCCACTCTCATTTTGGTTTCTGACAATAATTTATTATCATAGCCTTAAACTTCCAAACGCTGGCTAGTATTGGAAACATGTAACTGATATTTGTGTTCCATGGTGCAATTTCTTTTAGTTCTAATCATTTGGCCATGAGGTATAGAATTAGTAGTGTGTTTGGGGTGACAAGAGGAAGAGTGAAGAATGGTGTTTCCTGCTGTGCTCTTTCTGTAAAGTTCAATCTCCAAAGACTGTGTATCAATGTGAGATGTGAGTGTGACATCCAAGAAATTAAGACTGTCCACACTGTCCATCATAGTGAACTTCAAGTTGAAATCATTGCTGATGGGGTGGTCAAGGAACCGGTGAGCAAGAGAACCGTCCCCAACCCACACCAACAGCAAATCATCAATATATCTACCAAAGTAGACAATATTGTCACAAAAGGGATTAGTATCTCAAAAAACATGGCACAGCTCCCAAAACCCATATACAAATTAGCATAAGATGATGCAAATTTAGCACCCATAGCTGGAGATAGTACTTGCTCTCAAACATAAAAAAACTGTTTGTGAGTAAATACTCAACTGCTGAATGTAAAAATTGAATGGTGAATAAATCATATGTGGTGAAGTTTGTAAGAAAAACCATTAAAGCTTCCAATCCCTTATCATGAGGGATGGAAGTCTAAAGTGACGTCACATCCATTGTGACTAACCTGTAAGTGTCACACCAGGTCATATGTTCAACCTGTTCGATAAGTGCAGTAGTGTCCCTTAAATAGCCATAGAGACTAATGACTACTATGGGCTGTAGAAAGGTATCGACCTAAGTCTGATAATCTATCATTAAGTGAACCAATACCAGCCACAATTGGGCAACGTGGGGAATTTGTGGGATCTTTGTGAAGTTTGGGTAGGTGGTGGAATATAGGCATAGATGGATCTTTGGGTAATAAATACTCCACCACCTTCTCAGAGATCACACCATCCAGTTTAGCTTTATGAACAACCTCCGCTAGCAGTCTGATATGTATCAGTAGGGTCACAAGGTAGAAGTTGGTATACATCTGTATTAGTAAGCTGTCTATTGGCTTCAGCCACATAGTCACTTTTATTTAAAATGACTGTGTTACCTCCCTTATCTCATTCCCTGATCACTATATAGGAATAATTTTTGAGATCATTGACTGCTTTTCTTTCAAGTGCAGTCAAATTGTTATTTATGAATCCCTTTGTTTTGATACTTTTGTTCTTTTCCTCCAATTCAGCTGGGTTTCAAGTGTCTGTTTAAACCCCTGCTATGGATGGGATAAAAGTGAGTTTTTCCCTTGAATTCTATCAATATCTTTCTCTGAGGGACCAAACCGTTGTTCAATATTACCTTCCGTCATAATTCCTGCATATCTGTCATAGCTGCTTGGTAATTAAGTCTAGGTTCCTAATGTGTGTTATTGGTATCATCCTCATGTGTTACATTAAGCTGCTCTAGATCATTTCTACAGAAATGTTTTTTTCAAATTTTAAATCACTTAAAAATCTGTTGACATGTAAAATGGTAGAAAACAAATCAAAATTACAACTAGAGGCAAAGCTTAAAGCTTTTTCCAAGAGAGAAATTTCTTGATTATTGAGGTTTCTAGAGGATAAATTAATAATATTGCTCAGGGACGAGGTGTCCTGTAGGACACTTTCTTCCTCTGTGGGTACCGATTGTAGTTTGCTCCTTCCCCCCTCGTCCCCTAAAGCTCTCTACGTATTTTCTTTTTGTTTTTCTTTTTGTGCTCGGTTTGGTGTGGCCCACCGTGTTTTTTGACTGTGTAGATGTACTGGGGATTGGGGTATCTAATACAGAAATGGTGTCCCTTATTAGACTAGAGCTTTGTGCTTGTTGCTGTGATGTTTCCTGATCTGAAGTGTCATAGTCATATTCTGTCTCACTAAACGTGACTTTTTTGGATTGCTTAGGCCCTGTTTTTTTACTGCTATTAACATTTCTGTGTGTAGCTCTGTTCTTAAAATGTGCTCTATAATCATTACCACTGGTCCACTTATAGACCTTATTCATTTCATAATCTAACTTATCCCTATGCATTTTCTGTTGTTTAAATAGCCACAGTTCCTTTTTAAAGGATCTCATATTGTCCTGGAGCTGCTCATCATAATCTCTGAATTCTTGTTGATGTTGATGCTTTTTCAATTCCGTTTGCAACTCCTGCATATGTTGGATAAGTTGCAGTCTCTGTTTCATTTTAAATTCAATGAGTAAGTCTATAAGGGCTTTAGAGCATGCTGTGAGCACATCATTACATGTGGCTATGAATTCTTGGCAGGTGACCTGAAAAGAGGGAAATTTTGAAATCCTCAAGCCCCTTGGGATTATGGAATGTTGTTGATATATTTTAAAGGTTTTATGTCCAGTTCGAATCTAATATCTTTTTTCCGAAGGTTATCCATTTGCTGAAACAAATCATCTAACACAGTTTCTATTTCCTCCAATATGTCTTCCATATCAGATGAATCACAGTCTATTGTAATATCATTGAGGACATAAATACCCTCCATTTTTAGACACAGATGAGTCAATATGTAGAAAAAAAGGAAACAAGCTTATTTGCAATCTTAAGGAAAGGAGATGTAGCAAGAGTGTGTTTTAACTGACTACTTTCCACCAAAAAATGCTGGGAGGTATAAAAGGAACAATATGGGGAAATGTATGACTGTCCAGGTAGTGACAACTTTGCTTTACATTTGTTGCTTATTCAGATTTTGGTACAAGGACAAAACTTTGATTTTATACACAATATCCCCTAGTTGGTATGCTCCATTATTCTCAAATGCAGTCAATGCGTAGAAAAAACTTAGAGAAAAAAGAGTAGACAAGTCTTGGTCTTACTTTGTATGTTAACGGCAGCTCTGTGATCCAGTACCTGGGTGTAGAAGAATGTTTACTCACTGCACAATGATGTCAGAGAGAGAAGGCTTGAGCTATGCTGTAAATGATGAGGATCAGCTACGTTGCTCAGCGTTTCCACTCTGGCAAATACTAAGGCTTATGTGTAAATGAATCATCCTTTGATCATTACATCATCACAACCGAACTACGCCTCCAGCAACGTCACAGGACCAGCCTATATGGAAAGCACCAGAGACAACGATCCCAAATGCACAAGCCCAACAAATGCTTCTGAGAAGAAGGTGGTAAGCATACAATAAATAAATATTTAACTTCATGAGAGTCTTACAGTGATCCTCTAGAGATTACCGTGACTAGAATGCTGCACTGGTCAAAAGCGTGTATAACGGAACAATCAATAACAGTCCTTAGATAGAGGGAGGTACTATAAGCAGCTAACTGTCAACCAACATAAATCCTAGGAGTAAAACAAATACAGTTGTGCTACATACCCCAATGTTCCACACTTATCTTCAGTGGCCTGTTAGTAATTCTTAAGTAGGGATTCACTGTAGATGATCCGTGTGCAGAAAAAAAATGTGACCTCCGTGGTGTAGGTCAGAACAATAATATACACACTCTGCATATCCGCATCTCCAGACCAAAGAAAAAAGAGAAAAAAAAAAATATTACAACTTTATTATGAAAAAAATATTAAAATATTTTGCATGTAAAAACATGAAAATTCGGTTACAAGCCTGTAACCAAGTACAAACAGCAACAGCCAAACATGTTTCAGGCCTAAAGTCTGCCCTTGTTCACTGGCATAACTTGTGCTGTACCTAAGAGCTCTATTTAAAGTCATGGTTAATTAACAAATACATGCACCTGTTACAAAATTTAACCTTTGACCTCCTCTTTAGTCAAGGTAAATGTTTCTTAGTTTATGCCATATTAAGGCCATAAAATATACAACTTAGAAAAATACTATACATACTGTATAAAGACTATCACTAAAGGAAAATATAAATAGTATGCTACCCTTACTAAAAGTATATAAGTGTATACTCTTGCATATCAAAATATAATTTCATTTGATATTAAACTGCTATGTTAAACTTTTAGTAAAATAAATCAACATCCATTATTGAGTTTAGCCAAAGGGGTGCTTAGTCTTAAGATTAAAAATCCAAAACACTTCCCTCTGGTCTAAAAGTCTCTCTCTGTCTCCTCCCCTCCCATGCCTAGGGACATGGTCTATGCCCTGTACTGTCAAAAAAGAATCGTTTGAGTTGTGTTCCTGCCTAAAATGTTTAGCTAAAGTCTTATTACTATATGGGTTGCCTATATCACTTAAATGTTTAAGTATCCTGTCACATACATATATAGATATAGATATATAGATATATATATATATGTTCAAGTAAAAGAACAATATGGGAAGCAATTGCTAGCTTACAGAGCTATAGGGGTAAAATATCCTTGAAAACATTTTATGCAACAATTGGTGCAGACCCTTGAAAAATATATATCAAGTTAACATAAGATAGAGATGGAAATAACTGTAAATAAAGTTATTTCCAAAAAAGACAGGGACTTCAGCACTCTTTTCAAAAAATTGTAAAGCTCCAAAATGTAAAGTGAACAAAATAACACTTTATTGACATATGCAGTCAAATCTCGTGACACACTATATCTCCCAAGAAAGGAAATACACAGGTATAGTATGACAAACTACAACAAAGAAAATAATGTGCAATGCACTAACTCTGACCAGTCAGTGTGAACCTCAGTAGCAAGAACAATGATTACATTGAATAAAAGTTAGTGAACAGAATATATTTCAAATAACCACACCCAGCTACACACAGAACCTATACAATCAAGATGAGGGTATAACCTGGGCAGGTATGGAAATCGGGATCTAGGTTATCGATAATATATTCCTAGAAGGTGGCAGCAAGTCAAAGCAGACATAACATAAATGTAGCACATGCAGATGCAATATTAGCAAGCCATTCAAAGTGTTTAAGGCATAGCATTACAAGTATGAAATGGGTTAAATGATGATATACACAGCTACACCCAACTGCTCACAGAACCCCTAAAGACATGTAGAGGTATGGCCTGGGCAGATGTTGAAAAGGGGATCTAAGCTGTGTATACAGACATTCAAAACCAAGCAGGAGATAAAGCAGTATACAGAACATAAGGGTATAGATATAATACACAAAGCAGTACCTCTATGACAAATACAAAATGTGCCTTGAAATGATACTGCAAGATAACGTTGTATGTTGAGCCTAAGAAAGCATCTCCAACTGTGTTGCCGTTTACACTTGAAACATAAGCATTTAAAACTCGTGCTTGGAAAAGGTCTTTTGACACAAAAATTTTCAAGTAATGTGTGGCGTCATCTGGCAGGGTATGTCAATAGTGTGTAGCGCGTTTACATACTACACCTTCCTTCTTTGACTGCTGTAACCGTTGAATCCTATTAATGAGCTGGCAGCCAGGAACTTGTTGAAATTCAAGTAGTAGCGGCGACTTGCTGCATATACGATTAGAGCTGACGTCTGTGCTGCGGGTCACCTGATAGGTCAGCTGATTCTGACGTGTGTTTTTTCACCCCCTCGTCTTAGGTAACGTGGGGCTTCATCAGGGCAGATACTAAGGATCAGGAATTGGAAAGGTCTTACCTGGATTGGAGTCTGTAGCAGAGATATATACTCACCCTTACAGGTATCACAGCCCAAAGTGGTCAGGTAAGAAAACCACCTGGGCTGTGAATAAATGCTGGGCTGTGTGGGCTGTGTGCAAAAAACAAGGATCCAATTATGCTGTGCAAACAAGGGTAAATCCAAGAGAGTATTCAAGGTATTGCAGAGATCAAAGGATGCCAGAGTTGAAGGTAAACGTTGAACAGAGCCCGGGTCACAAGCCAGGGTCAGTCTTGGGGATTCAGGAACAAAGACACCTAAACAGGAAACATGAAACAAAGAACTGACACTGAGCACAGGAAAAGGCAGGGTTATATAGCCAGCTAATGAGCTGCTAATTGGTAGGAAGTCCCAGGTAAGCCTGACTGACAAATAATATTGAATCAATATCTAAAGCCACTTTCATTATAAGCAAAGTTGCTATGTGTTTTTAAAGTACACACACTTACACAGTACACATTTTTTAATGAACGTTAAGTTAATAAAAGTTATGTTTTAATTTTTTCTCTCAACCCGTGACCTGCAGTGGTTGTTTAAGGTTCTCATGAGTCTTAATGATATTTATATGGAACAGAAGTGCTACCCAAGTGCATTCTTTTAGTCTCTATCCTCTGTGATAGAGACTATATTCGTGACTAGTGTTGTTTCATGCACAAGCACTCAAGCTCACTGGGTATATAGATATATACCCATAAAATAAACAACAGGAACTTAATAAATACACACAGGTATATGCAATTCAGGTATACAAATTGTACTCCATTGGTAATTAACCTGAAAATACTGTGTATAGATTCAATCATAAAAAATAGAGTGTTCCTTTTCCATTAGTGTAGTGCTCTTGCTATTTTGTACTAAATTAATTATTACATATTCCTATATCTTATATAGGATTCCAGCAAATATAGCACACACCCCTCTTTTTACAACCAAGCTATGGCTAGTAAGTTCGAGACTGATAGACAAACAAGGGAGCAAAAAAGACTTGCTGATATGAATGAAGTCTTTAATAATCCAACAAACACCAGTACGGATATTACCTCAAACAACTTACACAGCCTACTAAGAGAATTACACAAGAACCTCTTTAAACAAGACAAACTTTGGTGGGACAAACAATTTTGTGAGCAGTATATTCAGAGGAATCTAATACCAAGGGGCTTAAGAATACAACTCTTTCCAGCATTCGAATTTAAACAAAAAAACCTAAGTATGGAATGGGAAGAAGCCCTAAGTGAATGCTCTGCCAAACTAATGAAAATTCTCATTAAACACGACACCTCCGAATACGAAAGATTGGAAGAGATAATCCAAAGCCAAAATGAGCAATTGAAGCAATTTGAACAAATGCAAGAATTCGAAAATACATACAAAAAATATCAAAAAGAATTGGATAAGTATGAAAATGAAATTAAGACAACCAAAAAGGGCAAACTACAAAGAGACATACAGGACTTCAATAACAACAAAGTCTATAAATGGCAAAACAAAACTAGCATAACCAATTATAGATCACAGAAAAGGGTTAATATTGTGGAAACTGACATATCAGATACAGATAATGAAGACACTGACAACAATGATCAAGAAACATCTGCTCAAGCATCCACTTCCAACAATACTACCATAGTGGAAAACAGAAAAAGAAAATCTTTTTTAGAAGAGGACTCAAGTACCGATTCAGAGCCACCAGAAGAGGCGGGTGGAAAAAACAAAAGGCAGACCAGAAACAGAAAGAATCAAAAAGACAAACAACAGACCAACAAACCACCCAAAAGAAATCCGAGTCCATTCTCGATGATAAGGATGAGAAATTAAGAATTATAAACCTGTCTAACCGAACTTTAACCGATGTGCATATTAATGTACTATCTAAAGGCTTGTCCTTTTGTCCCCATAATAATCTGGACAAATTCGAGGTAATTAAAGATTTACAACTGTTTCTGCGTAAACTCCTCCTAAAAAGACATTTCACCAACAAGGAACCAGACATTCCATCCGTTGATTGGACAGAAGACGAATTGGAATCTTTGCAAATACTAAAAGATCTCAATTCAGAACAAGAGGGATGTGAAAGACCAAACTGGCGAAAGACGCTGAAAACCAAATCGAAATATGTTCCCCCCAATACATGTCCTAACATAGAAGTCTTCAATCAAATTGTATGTGAGAGTATCAACAAACTAGATATTACCACCAAACAACAAAACCTATCAAAAAAAGAAAGAGATATTCTTTCAGAAATGGAATCCTGGAATGATGTCATAATACGTAACGCCGATAAGGGTGGTAATATTGTGATATGGCCCACAGAAATGTATTTGGAAGAGGCAAAACTTCAATTGAAAAACAAAATTTGCTATAAAGAATTATGGAGTAATCCCACAGGTGATTTCCACACGCAATACAATAAATTGATAGATGTAGCCTTCAAAAATGGCTTAATCAATACTAAGGAAAAGAAGTTTCTAACTATCTCGCACCCTAAAGTTGCAACATTTTACCTAATCCCCAAAATCCACAAAAACAGCCAAAAACCGCCTGGCAGACCCATCGTGTCCGGTAATGAAAACCTAACGGAAAAGGCGAGTCAATATGTGGACTTAAGATTAAGACCATTCCTAACACAACTATCATCCTATGTGAAAGACACCATGGAAGTGCTACAAATAATACAGGATATTAATATTTCCAAAAACACTTGGCTAGTTTCTTGCGATGTGGAATCACTGTATACTAGCATTGATCACAAATTAGGACTACATGCCATCCAATACTTCCTTGATATGTCTTCTGATGAAAGCCCTGATCACAACCAATTCACACTTAATCTACTCAAATTCGTGCTAACCAAAAACTACTTTCTTTTCAATAATAAGTTCTACCTCCAAACTCAAGGTACTGCCATGGGCACAGCCTGCGCCCCTACTTACGCAAATCTATTCTTGGGGTGGTGGGAGCAAACTGTGGTATTCAGTGACACAAATGACAAATATTCTGATAAGATTCCTGTATGGATTCGATACATAGACGACATCCTGTTTCTATGGGAGGGTACTGAAGAAGATCTTGATACCTTTTTATCCAAGCTAAATCAGAACAATTTAAACATCAGATTGACGCATTATAAAAGTCAGACTCAAATCTCCTTTTTGGATCTATTAATCTGTAAGGAAGATGATGGCTCCCTAAATACAGATCTGTATCGAAAGGAAACAGCCACCAACAATGTCTTATTTGCCACAAGTGCCCATGCACCAAATACCACAAAATCTCTACCAATCGGAGAATTTTTGAGACTTAGGAGAAACTGCTCACAAGATACAACCTTCAAGATAAGAGCTGGGGAATTGGAAAAACGGTTACTTCTAAGGGGATACAGTAAAAGATCGATCCGCACAGCTAAAACGAGAGCACTAAAAACTGCTAGATCTGAATTACTAAAAACAAAAACTAAAACAGGTGATAATAAAACCAGACTAGTACTCACGTATAATCAGCAAACTCAACAAATTGTGAATATAATCAACAACAACTGGTACATATTACAAGCGGATCCCCTTTTAAAGAACGTAATAGGGGATAGAGTTCAACTTAGCTATCGCAGAAATAGAAATCTAAAAGAAATGCTAAGTCCCAGTCACTTTGTACAAAAAAACAGTAAAACAAGACCACCAGAAAGAGGTTCATATTTATGTGGAAACTGCTCCTCATGTGGCAATATGACCAAAAAGAAATCCATCATTGACAGGTTTGGGAAACACAATCAAATTAAGAGTTATATAAATTGTAACTCCAGTGTAGTCATTTATGCTCTACAGTGTACATGCCCCAAATTATATATTGGGATGACGACTAGAACTGTACACACCCGCCTGATGGAACACTTGCGAAACATCCGTAATGCCCCCAAAGATATAGCCAAAGACAAGAAAATCACGTCCATAGCTTCGCATTTCCTTAAACACCACCAATCCAAAAGCTCTGAACTTAAATGTTTTGGAGTTCAGAAGATATCTTTAGGACTAAGAGGAGGGGACTTGGAAACCTCTTTACTTAAGGCAGAGGCAAAATGGATATATTTAATGGACAGCGTATATCCTAAAGGCATGAATGAACAGAACAATTATTCTATGTTCATATGAAGGATTAAAATATCACTGACAAATAAAATAACATCAATTGCTACAAACTAACACCATAGCATCCAATGTACATAAAGATATAAGAACTACAACTGATGAACAATTGGTTTAATACCGAGCATTAATTCCAACACATTATAATAAAAAGATGCATAACACTCACTCTCTAAATAATGAGAATTTAAATTCTCCATCTTTACCTATATGCGTATCTCTAAAAAAGTCAGTATAAAAAAGATACTACATCCAACCATGCAATAGATAAAGTTTATCACTTCACCACTACACGTGTGTAATTCTTTTCACCACCTTCATCATATATTTTGCACGATAAGTCATGATCACTTTTACATTACCACCACCACTCTATTCCAGAGCTGGCCTTAATTAATTAATTTTTAATTTTTTCTTATGCCAGGAGGCACCACACAAATCCAGTACCATAGGTATTGGGCTTCACGTTTCCCTCAGATCCTAACTTCATAAGATGAGCACATTCCACTATTTATTTATTTTCCACACCATATTTAGCTGCCTGCATTATAAACATCAACACTTAAACACATAGTGTTTCAAAAAATAAATGTGATTGCATATTTGCCTATCACTCACTGCATTCTAGATTGCACTAACTTAAATATTATACTATCAAGTCATTTAACTTCTCTTTAAGGTAATATATATATAACTTGGTCTCACAGTATCCATTCACAGTATAAACATCAACACTGTTTAGGACACGATAGCATATATCCACTTAATCCCAAGATTCATTGTCTTTTGTTATGAGAATAGTAAAAGCTATGCTCTTAGGTAAATTCCAATGACAGATTGGTGAAAAACCTTATTTTAACTCGCTATAAACCATTTAATTCACTATTCAGAAACACATTGGACGTTTATAATAATATAGTGATAACCCTGACGATAATCAATAGAAATTTATGGGCAAAATCATAAGCAAGATTGTCTTGTAAAATATGTCAAAATTCAAAAACAGCAATAATGGATTATATAAAAATAAGTACCCATAATTATACCCATAAGCTTGGCGATAATCAATAGAAATTTATGGGCAAAATTATAAGCAAGATTGTCTTGTAAAATATGTCAAAATTCAAAAATAGCAATAATGGATTATATAAAAATAAGTACCCATAATTATACCAGAATCTGTATCGCTATATATCGTTTAGAAGGATAGAACAAAAAATGCATTCCAAAAGATATACTTCTCCCTGATAGAAAGAGAAGAAAGGAGTTGATTCATATATATTTGACAAAAACACAGATAAATGCAATACACGTCGTTTAATGACATACGAGCGCAATTGAAACATATATAAAAGCAAAATCCTGGTATCAATATACACTTTACGCCATTGCAATGCCATCTAAGTCTATCTCCTTTTTATGCAATTCTTTGCAAGTCCGGCTAACATGCTCCGAATGACTCAAGTCAATCAAAGCCCAATCACGCCCCTTCTTAGTCCCTAGAGCATTAGGATTGGTCCAATTGTAGCCAATGGGTTGTTACCTATGCATTTAAATACCCTGAGACGCCGGCGCGCGTCACCTTTGAAAAAGCCGAAACGCTATCGGCGAAACATGTTAGGGAAGGGTAGTTGTTAATACCCTGTTGTCTCTTTTAATGGCATAGCTAACCCAAAATTTACCTAGATAGTGGCAACTTGGACTTGACTTTGACCTTTAATAATATTGATATATTTTTTCAGCAGTAAAACCAAAGAGCGTGCTATATTTGAATCGCACATTAGCTGTAACCGTTAACCACTGCACCAGACCGCCATCATATATACTAAAACAATTATACTCTCAGAACTCAAAACTATAGCGGTAAACCGAGGCGCAAGTGTTAACGGCACAGTACCTGATTGTCAACACAAAAAATTATATTTTTTAAAAAAAAATCTGTTGGTAACCTTAGAAGATCATAGAAGGCAGACGTTAATAATAACAGTGTCAAAGCTCTGTTGGAACAACATAAATCTTTTAAAGATATATCTGAAATACTATACAAACTGAGCAACCAGCACACCATTATGGTTGCTTGAGTAACTAAAAACGAAAAACCTCCCTTTTTTTAAAAAAACTTGTTTACACAACAGCAACCTATAAGTATTATACTAGTATCAGACTAAAGATATGTGTTGTTACTGACTGCATACAAGATATGTTTACAATATAGTTATATCTAAATTTAGAAGCCATGCTGCATATATAGCACATGCAGCATAAGAAAGCAGTCAGATACTGAGTTTAAAAAAACATTATACTGCCCTATACAGATTGTCTGAAATATCACATCCTCAGTTTTATATTACATATAGATGACAATCCTATTTTATAGCAGCGCATCAACTATATATAAGTATAAGCTCTAAGTACTCAAGTAAATTTCCTAAGTGGTAAAATACTAACACCACTTACAACTGAATAACACAAACTAGAAATGTATAAAACAAGTTGTGCCACAAGTACACCAAGCACCTTTACATACCATATACCATTAAAAAATAACTAAAAACTATGTTGCACTAATTATCTAAGTACAGAATACAGATCAAAACTAAGAACAAAAGTTTCTTAATTGTCCAAGATCTGAATACATATCAAAACTGGGAAAAAATATCTCAAGTGATTCTGTCATCCCATTGAATGATAGAATGGAACAGTGAATAACAAATTCATATTAATAACAAATGTAATAATATAATTGTCAATAATAGAAATACCAATAGTGAATAAAATTTGTACTTAGAATCCACAACTATTAGAGATCTAGCAACTAAATGAATGGTATGAATTATCTCTATATAGAGACTACTCTACCTTGATAGTGTAAAACAATAAACACATATTTAGATACTTATTAACTGTGCATCACACAGACAAAAATCATATAGTTATCTTTCTCACAAGGTCACTTATTTTGATACACTATCAATGGCATGTGGGGATTTTGAATATCCAAGTGGTGTACAATATTAAAGGATACAAACCAACTTGTTATTTGACAAACAGATATTACCAACTAGAGAGATACTTTTACTCCTGAAGAATATTCCAAGTCCAAGGGAATTTACTGAATCAATATCTAAAGCCACTTTCATTATAAGCAAAGTTGCTATGTGTTTTTAAAGTACACACACTTACACAGTACACATTTTTTAATGAAAGTTAAGTTAATAAAAGTTATGTTTTAATTTTTTCTCTCAACCCGTGACCTGCAGTGGTTGTTTAAGGTTCTCATGAGTCTTAATGATATTTATATGGAACAGAAGTGCTATCCAAGTGCATTCTTTTAGTCTCTATCCTCTGTGATAGAGACTATATTCGTGACTAAGCCTGACTGACAGGTTGTAAATGAGCACAGGTGATCCAGGCAAAGCAATATCCAGAGTCGACCCCAGTGCTGCAGGCAGGATAAGGAAATCTTACATACATGCAAATAAAGAAAAGCAGCCATGGCTTAGAGGCAAGAGAAAAAGCCTAGGATACAAGAGGTCCCAGGTTCAAAGGGGCAACCACGCCTGGCTATCTGCATGGAATGGTGGGAACCGTGACAGTTCCCTTCCCTTAAAATCACCCCCCGGCGTAAACAGGCTGGGTTGAGACCACTTTGAGTTTGGGGGTAAACTCAGCCTCATCATCGGACAAGTCAAGGATGTCATCTGGGAGGATGGGGACTCTCGCATAGGCATCCAGACCTAAAATTTGGTCATCATCTACATTACTGGAAAACACTGTACCAATAGTGGCCTTAGCAGCCTTCTTCCTATTCTTTTTGGTATTGGCAACTGTCGAAGTACTCGCAGCTTGCAATGCTTTCTCGAACATCACAAAATCCTGCTTGCAAACAAGAGTACCATTTGAGGCATAAGTGCAGTCAGGTGGCAGTACTTTGTCAGGACAGAACGTAATGCTGGTGCTTGCTGGTACAAAAGTGATGATGGTTTCCGGATTAGGCATATCATCAGAAAGCTGAGAAGACGCTTCAGGAGCAAGAGGTAGAGGCATAATTTGGGTCTAAGGGATTTCAGGACTAGCAAGAGCAGGTTCCGTAGGTTTACAGGAAATAACAGTCTTAGAGGTTAGTAAACTCCTCTGAACAGCAGAACCTGGACAGCCGTAACAGCAACCTTGGCAGCTCACAGAATTGCATGTAGAACAAAGAGGGTGAGCAAAAACAATGCCTGTTTGGAGAGCTGGAGACCGAGGTGGGCGTATAGGGCAATTGGAGATAAAGTTCTCTCTTTCCCTGCAGTAAAAGCAAAGGCAATGGTTCCTCCTTTTGGCTCTTTCTTGGGGAGCCTGCCTATTCCGGATAACCCCTATCTCCATGGGCTACTCAGTGTCCTGGGAAGGAGTATACGATTCATCAGGAGCATTAAGGTTTGCGGGTGAGTACTGGTAACAAGCATCCCAGTCACAAGGAACCCGTGATCTGTGGGAACGTGGAACAGTACTAGGAGCCTTAGTTTGCCTGGTGGTAGTACACTGAGTGGCCATGGCTGTTATGAAATCACCCCCCCCCCCCCCGTTGTCTAGGACAGGGATCTTAGCCAGGAACATCTGGTGTACCCATTCTTTTATCTGCCCAGAAAGCAGGTTGATGGCTGAGCAGACCATGATAAAGTCAATGGCATACATAAGAGGCTTTAAGGCAAACAACAGCTCACAATCTACCTTAAAGGACAAGAAGGAGGAATGGCTACCATCGAATTTCTCAGGTTCACGATATGCTGGTTCTGGGTCTACCGTACCTTTAAGAGTACAAAAGTCCTGCTGCAAATCCAAAACAGTCTGAGCGAAGTATGATACTTGCCGGGTCAGGGAGCATCCTGTTCATCTCTGCAGGCTCCATAATGGTCAGTTCTTATGTACTGCCACGGTTCCCACCGTTCCATGCAGATAGCCAGGCGTGGTCGCCCCTTTGGGGGAAAGCGGGGGACTTGAACCTCTTGTATCCTAGGCTTGTTCTCTTGCCTGTAAGCCATGGCTGCTTCTCTTTATTTGTTTGTATGTAAAGGTCTTACCTGGATTGGACTCTGTAGCAGAGATATATGCTCACCTTTACAGGTATCACAGCCCAAGGTGGTCAGGTAAGAAAACCACCTGGGCTGTGAATAAATGCACAGGGGCTGTGTGCAAAAAACAAGGATCCAAGTATACTGTGCAAACAAGGGTAAATCCAAGAGAGTAGCCAAGGTATTGCAGAGATCAAAGGAAGCCAGAGGTGCAGGTTAACGTTGAACAGAGCCCGGGTCACAAGCCAGGGTCAGTCTTGGGGATTCAGGAACAAAAACTCCTAAACAGGAAACATGAAACAAAGAACTGACACTGAGCACAGGAAAAGGCAGAGTTATATAGCCAGCTAATGAGCTGCTAATTGGTAGAAGTCCCAGGTAAGCCTGACTGACAGGTTGTAAATAAGCACTGGTGATCCAGGCAAAGCAATATCCAGAGTCCACCCCAGTGCTGCAGGCAGGATAAGGAAAGCTTACATACACACAAATAAAGAGAAGCATGCCTGGCTATCTGCATGGAACGGTGGGAACCGTGACAGGAATCTTGCTTCTTATAGCGTTGTGAAGTGTCACGCCCCTATTGACAGGTGAATTCTGCTGCATCTACACAATGCCTTTTGGCGGGCAGCTGATTGTAACAATGTTGATACAATGCCCAAAGAAATGTTACTAGAGATCATGGTGCAAAAACCATTTAGTGAATAAGAATATAAAAAATATAGTAAAAACATCTTTTTACAAAGTAGTGTTTGTCAGCAGATAAATACTTCAAACCTGTGAAAGGCAGCATAATCTAGAGAAATGCATCTAGATATGTTAGCAAACTAATGATTTTTTAGGAATTGAGTAACAATATTGGGAAAATCAGAATACTAATTTCAAACTCATAAAATAATGTAATTTTTAAAGAAAGCAAGCCATATCAAGCTTGAAATTGAGGCCATAAGGGAATTGTGTATCCAATGTGGATATCCATCTACATTCTTTTCTTAGGAGTGTTTTTACATTATCAACTCCTCTGTCATTTGGTATACCTCTATCTATGCCTATTACCCTAAGAGAGTCAGGATTACAAGTGTGAAATTTCTCAAAATGTTTAGCCACATTGCTTTTGGGATTTTTGATTTTTATATCATCACAATGCTCAGTGATGCGGTCTTTGATCGCTATTTTGGTTTTACCCACATAGAACATGGGACACGAGCAAGACAACAGGTACACAACCCCTTCAGTGTTGCAACTGACAAAGTGTTGCAATTTGTACACTTTTCCTGTATGTGAATGGAATTCTCTGGTTTTAACCATATATTTGCATGTGACACATTTGCCACATGGATGCTTGCCCCTATATTTGAAATGGGAAAGCCAGTTTTTCTATTTTTGTTGAGAGACAAACTGACTTCTTACCAGTTTGTCCTGAAGGCTAGGTGCCCTCCTTGCTGTGAGTGCAGGAAATTCTCCTACTTCATGGGCTATGTTCTCATCACTCATAAGAACATTCCAGTTTTTTCTTAGTATGCTTTGTAAGCCACTCCAATGACAGTTGTATTCAGTGATAAGTCTAATTTTTGTATCTGATTTTTTCCCTTTTGAAAATAGCAGGATATCTCTATTGAGATATCCTGCATCTTTTTTGCCCCTTTAATTAGTCGTTTCGAATATCCTCTTTCTATGAAGTGTTTCTCCATTTCAGAGGCATGTTTGATGTACTTTTCTCTAGAGGAACAGTTCCTACGCAGTCTTAAAAATTGACCTCTTTACTATATTGTATAGTGAGTGTTATATTTCTGTCATTTTGATTCAAGCCAGAAACAAAATCTTTTAATTCTTCAGCAGAGCCCTCCCATACCATGAAGATATCATCTACATAACGCAACCACATGTGAATGTTCTTCTCAAACAGGGGGTTGGAGTAAACATCATTCATACCCAGATGGAGACAAGCATACGTAGGGGCGCATGTAGCGCCCATAGCTGTTCCTCTTAGTTGTTTGTATATCTTACCATCAAACATGAAGAAGTTATTGTTCAGTACAAAGTTGAGCAACGGGACCACAAAGTCCGTATGTTGACAGAGGGTCTGGTCTGTCCCCTTGTCAAGAGAAAATGTTCACAAGCTTGTAGGCCTACCTTATGGGGGATGGACGAATATAGTCCTTCCACATCCAAGGATACAAGTAGTGCTCCCTGTGGGATGGACAATCCATCAATCTTCCATAGGAAGTCAGATGTATCAAGCACAAATGAGGGCATCGTGTTCAGAAGGAAATCAATATAGTTACCCAGGTTCTCAGTGAGGCTTCCTATACCAGCTATGATAGGCCTGCCAGGAGGATTAGCTGGGTTCTTGTGAATTTTAGGAATGCAGTAGAATACTGGCATCACTGGGAACTCTGGGTAAAGATATTTAAATTCTGCAAGACTTATGGTGCCACCAATCTTGGCATCATTTAATATTGCAAAGAGAGACGATTGTAGGGAGGAGGTGGGATTAAAGTTGATGCGTAGGTATTGGTCTTTATCTAATAGCTGTCTTTTAACCTCAAGGATATACTTGTGTTCATCCCAGAGGACAAGGTTGCCACCCTTGTCCGTGGGTTTTATGACCACCTCATTGGCATTAATTTGTTCATGGCCTTTCTTTCAGCTCTAGATAGATTGTCATTCGTTACTCCAAAAAGTGGAAAATTATTAATATATTTCTCTACCTGCTTCACAAAGATGTTAACAGCAGGTACCATAGGGAGCTGCGGCATATATTTAGACTTCGGTCTAAAATGGGAAACTGCCTTTTCTGAGGAGCATTTATTTCATGCTGGGAGGTGGGCATGTTGCCGCCCTCACCCTCCAACAATAGTTATTCCAGGTTATGTATGGCTAGTTTGTCATCCCTACTCAATGTAGGGTCTTCAACTAGGTGCATGCTTTTCCCTTTCATAATTTGTGAGAGTACAATGCGTCTGGCAAATAAATTTTGATCTTTTAGGAAATTAAATTTGTCAAGATTGTTAGTAGGACAGAAAGAAAGACCTTTTCTTTTTAGGACACTAATATGAGCCTCATTGAGTTTAAAGGATGGCAGATTAACTACCTGGAGGTCTGTTTTTGGGGAAACTA
>NC_069501.1:324176036-324188536 GCF_027579735.1 Bombina bombina | reverse complement strand
GGAAGACACCTTCTTCAAGCAGTGGTACAGGAAGAAGTCTGCATCCTTCAAGAAAAACATGATTTTCATGCAGGACAATGCTCCATCACACGCGTCCAAGTACTCCACAGCGTGGCTGGCAAGAAAGGGTATAAAAGAAGAAAATCAAATGACATGGCCTCCTTGTTCACCTGATCTGAACCCCATTGAGAACCTGTGGTCCATCATCAAATGTGAGATTTACAAGGAGGGAAAACAGTACACCTCTCTGAACAGTGTCTGGGAGGCTGTGGTTGCTGCTGCACGCAATGTTGATGGTGAACAGATCAAAACACTGACAGAATCCATGGATGGCAGGCTTTTGAGTGTCCTTGCAAAGAAAGGTGGCTATATTGGTCACTGATTTGTTTTTGTTTTGTTTTTGAATGTCAGAAATGTATATTTGTGAATGTTGAGATGTTATATTGGTTTCACTGGTAAAAATAAATAATTGAAATGGGTATATATTTGTTTTTTGTTAAGTTGCCTAATAATTATGCACAGTAATAGTCACCTGCACACACAGATATCCCCCTAAAATAGCTATAACTAAAAACAAACTAAAAACTACTTCCAAAACTATTCAGCTTTGATATTAATGAGTTTTTTGGGTTCATTGAGAACATGGTTGTTGTTCAATAATAAAATTAATCCTCAAAAATACAACTTGCCTAATAATTCTGCACTCCCTGTATATATATATATTTATATACACACACATATATATATATATATATATATATATATATATATATGTGTGTGTGTATGTGTGTGTATATATATATATATATATATATATATATATATATATATATATATATATACAAAATTTGTTTTTTTAGCACACCTTATATACACACACACACACACACACAAACAAAAAGGAATTGGCGCACATACATTTTCAAAAGCACAACATATTTTTTTGAAGTGCTGTGGTGTAAGTGCACTCTCACCAACTTTTGCAGCTTGTCAGGGTGCTATAAAGTTAATAATAGAATGTATCAAAGAAGCACTCACTGAACAGTTCCAACTGTGACAAAAAGTTTTAATTCAAACTAGTGACGTTTCGGGACAGTAACAGTCCCTTCCTCTGACAAATTAACAATGTGAAAATGCAGTCCTTAAATAGGCACCAAACTGCCCTCCCCACGTGATTGACCAATCATGGCCAATATCCCCAAGGCCCAGTATCAACGGGTGATCAGAAATAATACCAATGAGATACTGTGCGAAGAACAACTACGGGACATGACACAGCGATTCATTGAAAGAGGATATAGGCAAAAGGATCTGCTGGAGATGAAATCATGTGTGCTATCAGCTGTGGAATCAGGAGAGGAGACTCCATCTAAACAAAATGATCAACTCACTTTCGTGACCACATACTCACCGGAGATCATACCATTAACCCATACCATCAAAGAAGAATGGAAACTGATTGAAGCAGATCACACGCTGCCTTTCAAGAATTGGAAGGCACCGAGGATAGGGTTCAGACGAGGAAGGAACTTGAGAGATCATCTTGTTAATGCAGACGTCAACCCTGAAAGGGGTGTACGGACATGGCTGAAGACAAACAAGAAAGGGTGCTATCGCTGTATTAGCTGCGTGACTTGCAGTGGGATGATTACTGGCTCTCACTTTCGTCATCCGGAAAGCAACAAGACATACGAGATCAAGTACTATCTAACTTGCACCACTCAATTCGTAATATATCTTCTGAATTGCCCCTGCGGAAAATTTTACATTGGCAAAACAACTGACGATGCTAGGACGAGGATGGCCAACCATAGGTCCAGCATTCGCCTGGCCATAAGAAATAAAAAGGCAGACCAGCCGGTGGCAAGACATTTCTTGGAGGCAGGCCACACTGTCAATGACCTGAGATTTCGACTGATCGACCACGTACCGATTCCACGGAGGGGAGGAGACAGAGATAACATGCTACTACGCAAAGAATCAAGATGGATCTATGAACTGGGTACCCTCAGCCCCAGGGGTCTCAATACCCACACAGGATGGCAATGTTATCTATGAACTTTGAGGTCCAGGTTATATGAACTTTGAGGTTCACATCACTGAGAGTTCATGATCCATAAGTCTTTATTCTTCTCTCTCCTCCCCATCTATTTCTCTATTTCTCTATTCCTCTATCTCTTTCTATTCATTTTCCTTTTCTATTTGTTTTACATCTTTTTCATTTAATGATTGTTCTTTTTTCTTTTTCTTTTTCTACTTTTTCTTTCTTTCTCTCTCTCTTTGTCTGATTTAGTTTTTCATCCTTCTTCTTCTTTCTCCTTTTTCTCCTTTCTATTTTCTCTTTATTTTTTCTTTTTTTATTTTTTCTTTTTCTTTTTCTTTTTATTTATTTTTATATTTATTTTTTATTTTTGTTTTTACTTTATTTTTTCTTCATTTTTATTTATTTCTATATTTCGAGTACATTAGATTGAACTATGAGCACAATATTACTGATGATAATGTTTGATCCTCTGTCCTATATTGCCCTTATGGAAGATCCATATGTGGCCCTCTTATCATTATGTTGTAACTTCCCTGTCCATTATATGGACTTATTGATTTTATCTTGTCTCATTTTAATTTAATTTTATGTTTCACTTTTTTTTGACACCCCGTGTTGTTCTTCATTTGGGTGGTCTGTCTCACTCCAAACTGACATTCAGCGCTATTTTGATTGACAGATAGAAACATTTTGTTTTAAAGTTTGCAATGATGACACAATGGGATGACAGTGATATACAGCTGACTTATGGATATCATCCATTATGGGTCGATAATGGCTGTCTTTTATTGTGGTAGAGTTGTCTTATTTCCCTCTGTTTGTTTTATTATATTGGCTTTATTTTTTGCATATATTTTTTTAGGTTGGTGACTGATGCACTGGAGGTGAGCCTGTATTCAGTTAACTCATGCATAGAGATGGATCAAAATCACACTTAGGTGTCGACATGAGATGAAGCACGTATATTTATATTTTTTTAGTGTCGGTCTGATAATGCTACTCTCTCTTTGTATGTTAATGTCTGCATTTGATGAGAACATAGCCAGTGCCAGCCACAAACAGGTGAGTGGTAACGGTAAGAATTTGCTAGGTGCGCTCATCAGTCATAGTGTGACACATAGACACGGACACACTACTGATAGGATAGTTTACGGCATTGTATTTACCTTTGACAGGACGACTATAGCTGAAGAACTGAGTGCGGCACTAACAGGGCTCACATATTGGTTTTAATCTGCGTGTATAGAGTTACAACGCTGATTCTGTAAGACACTGATTGTCCGGTATCTGTGCTACCTGAGATGCTTGAGAAGGTAGTTTCAACACAATTTCAGATCAGTTTCGGCTACATATTTAGATTTAACACTGGTGATTTTAAGGGCGGCCTCACTACTTTGTTTGTTTATTACAGACATGCAGCGATCTGGGGTGCGCTATATTTGAGAGTAAGTTAAATGGGATATTTTTAGCTTTTAGAGGCAATATGCGTCCCTAGTGACAGGTGGGCGTAGCTTGAACGCATGTAGCTATGACATATCTGGCACTGGGTGCCATAGTGTCGCTGATTGGTGCTACTATGATCTCCAAAAGCTAGAACACTGCTGGTTGGTGGGATTACGATCTCCATGGGCCAGGGCGACAATGATTGGTTGAATTACGATCCCCTTCTTTCACTGTCGATTTACTGTTTTGTTTACATTTTTTTATGATATTTAGCTGACTTTTATGTGTGGTTGGATTGAGACTGCCCCCCCCCCCTCTTTATTGACAACACTGAGTTTCATGTTTAAATTACTTTTTTACTATTCACTTGAATCACTATATACACTAGTTTTGTATTATAGATAGCTATTGGTCACTTTGTAAGGTGTGTCATGTAACTTTGGCCATGATTGGTCAATCACGTGGGGAGGGCAGTTTGGTGCCTATTTAAGGCCTGCATTTTCACATTGTTAATTTGTCAGAGGAAGGGACTGTTACTGTCCCGAAACGTCACTAGTTTGAAGTAAAACTTTTTGTCACAGTTGGAACTGTTCAGTGAGTGCGTCTTTGCTACATTCTATATATATATATATATATATATATATATATATATATATATATATATATTTATGTATGTGTGTGTGTGTTTGTATATATGTTTGTGTTTGTATATATGTGTGTGTGTACAGGGAGTGCAGAATTATTAGGCAAATGAGTATTTTGACCACATCATCCTCTTTATGCATGTTGTCTTACTCCAAGCTGTATAGGCTTGATAGCCTACTACCAATTAAGCATATTAGGTGATGTGCATCTCTGTAATGAGAAGGGGTGTGGTCTAATGACATCAACACCCTATATCAGGTGTGCATAATTATTAGGCAACTTCCTTTCCTGTGGCAAAATGGGTCAAAAGAAGGACTTGACAGGCTCAGAAAAGTCAAAAATAGTGAGATATCTTGCAGAGGGATGCAGCACTCTTAAATTGCAAAGCTTCTGAAGCGTGATCATCGAACAATCAAGCATTTCATTCAAAATAGTCAACAGGGTCGCAAGAAGTGTGTGGAAAAACCAAGGCTCAAAATAACTGCCCATGAACTGAGAAAAGTCAAGCGTGCAGCTGCCAAGATGCCACTTGCCACCAGTTTGGCCATATTTCAGAGCTGCAACATCACTGGAGTGCCCAAAAGCACAAGGTGTGCAATACTCAGAGACATGGCCAAGGTAAGAAAGGCTGAAAGACGACCACCACTGAACAAGACACACAAGCTGAAACGTCAAGACTGGGCCAAGAAATATCTCAAGACTGATTTTTCTAAGGTTTTATGGACTGATGAAATGAGAGTGAGTCTTGATGGGCCAGATGGATGGGCCCGTGGCTGGATTGGTAAAGGGCAGAGAGCTCCAGTCCGACTCAGACGCCAGCAAGGTGGAGGTGGAGTACTGGTTTGGGCTGGTATCATCAAAGATGAGCTTGTGGGGCCTTTTCGGGTTGAGGATGGAGTCAAGCTCAACTCCCAGTCCTACTGCCAGTTTCTGGAAGACACCTTCTTCAAGCAGTGGTACAGGAAGAAGTCTGCATCCTTCAAGAAAAACATGATTTTCATGCAGGACAATGCTCCATCACACGCGTCCAAGTACTCCACAGCGTGGCTGGCAAGAAAGGGTATAAAAGAAGAAAATCTAATGACATGGCCTCCTTGTTCACCTGATCTGAACCCCATTGAGAACCTGTGGTCCATCATCAAATGTGAGATTTACAAGGAGGGAAAACAGTACACCTCTCTGAACAGTGTCTGGGAGGCTGTGGTTGCTGCTGCACGCAATGTTGATGGTGAACAGATCAAAACACTGACAGAATCCATGGATGGCAGGCTTTTGAGTGTCCTTGCAAAGAAAGGTGGCTATATTGGTCACTGATTTGTTTTTGTTTTGTTTTTGAATGTCAGAAATGTATATTGTGAATGTTGAGATGTTATATTGGTTTCACTGGTAAAAATAAATAATTGAAATGGTTATATATTTGTTTTTTGTTAAGTTGCCTAATAATTATGCACAGTAATAGTCACCTGCACACACAGATATCCTCCTAAAATAGCTAAAACTAAAAACAAACTAAAAACTACTTCCAAAAATATTCAGCTTTGATATTAATGAGTTTTTTTGGGTTCATTGAGAACATGGTTGTTGTTCAATAATAAAATTAATCCTCAAAAATACAACTTGCCTAATAATTCTGCACTCCCTGTATATATATATATATATATATATATATATTTATATATATATATTTGTGTGTATATATATATATATATATATATATATATATATATATATATATATATATAATTATATGGAGATCACGAATGGGGGGACAGAATAAGAAAGAAAAAAAGAAAAAAAGAAAAAAAGTATGACCTGTGCCAGCACTAATCATTGAAAAAAATTCAGGGGAATAAAGTCTTAAAGATGGGTGTGAGAGCCACCGGTCTAAGGGATATACGTCCCTCTCCTATACACAAGGAAATGCTAGTCATGGATTAACAAAAAATCATTCAATTTATTAATCAGTATCATATATATATATATATATAGCAACAAGTAAAGAAATGCCTATGTTTAAAAAGATATTCCTATCTATTTACTAATGGCCATTGGGGAGAAACCTTTATCCATGGATAGAGCTCAATTAATTATCTATCAAAACATTGTGGTTGAACATAATGAAGTTCATATGGTGATCCTAGGATTGGAGATTATTAGCCCATAAAGTATATGCAGGATTGACACCACAGTAGTCTCCAAATTATGCAGTAAGACCGTACATGTAAAGCAGTCAGTTATGTAGAAATATTAGTAAAGAAGCAGCAATTCATGCAACACACACCATGCAATGCAAGCAAAGAAGCAGTGTAACAGTTCATGTAGTGGGGACACAGCCGTATATTGTTCCAAGCAATTATATACCCTCAGAACAGCTGGGTATGCTTGCTGCAAAGGTACTACATACTGAGGGCTTTAACCTCACCTAAGGGACCCTATATCAGCAGCAAGGAAAGTGGACTGATCTCACCCCTCTTCATCAATTATATGACATCCATGTATACTGGTGATGTATGTTGATCCGGACATAAAGTGTTGAGGTGCTGCTTCCCCCGTATGCTGCAGTCAGGTGCTGGAACTCCAAGTGTGTGCTCTAACGTAGCTGCTAGTCCTTGTCGCTTAATGGAGGTAGCGGAGTGTGGTATTAGGAGACTCCCCAAAAGTCAAAAAAGGTACCAGGACCCTCAGCTGGCCTAGCCGAGGTCAGTAGTGCAAAACTACGCTATACATGTTTCTCTGCCAGGGATACTCTGTGCGGCTTCTTCAGGAAAGTACAGTCTTACTGCATAATTTGGAGACTAATGTGGTGTCAATCCTGCATGGACTTTATGGGCTAATAATCTCCAATCCTAGGATCATCAAATTAACTTTATTATGTTCAACCATGATGTTTTGAGAGATAATTAATTGAGCTCTATCCATGGATACAGGTTTCTCCCCAATGGCTATCGGTAGATAGATAGGTATATCTTTTTAAACATAGGCACTTCTTTAGTAGTTGCTATATATATATATATATATATATATATATATATATATATATATATATATATATATATATATGCAAAATAGAAATGGCTGCAGCACATGGCTTGAGAAAGGGCAGAAGCCCGAAACGTCGCCTGTATTTCACTGCTTGTAATAAAAATGTTATAAATCTTACTTGGTGTGCTGCAGCCATTTCTATTTTGCATATTAATACCTGTCAAGGTGAGACAGAGGCTGCTTGCACCCTTACCTAGAAGTGAATTGGTGCTGGACTTTAACTTGTTTATATATATATATATATATATATATATAAGATATACCAGCTTAACTGAATGTAATCACTGCTGAGCTCAGATGAAAAAAAGTTTATACTTCCATCTGGTGCAAGGAGGTAAGTAAATGTTTAAATGGAAAATAAAAGAGAAATATCGCAGCTATACCTTTTACCAGCACTTGCTCATTTATGAAATAAATAAATGAGCAAGTGCTGGTAAAAGATATAGCTGCGATATGTTTCTTTTATTTTTCATATATATATATATATATGCTACTAATTAATTAATTGAATGTTTTTTTGTTAATCCATGACTAGCATTTCCTTGTGTATAGGAGAGGGGCGTATATCCCTTAGACCAGTGTCTCTCACACCCAGCTTTAAAACTTTCTTCCCCTGCATTTTTTTCAATGATTAGTGCTGGCACAGGGCATACTTTTTTTATTCCTTATTCTGTCCCCCCCTTCATGTTCTCCATATATTATTAGTATTTTTCTATGCCCCCGGGCACCCCTAGATATATTACTTTACATATTTAGGGTAAATCCTTACATCAATTGATTGGGCTGAGCTGGTACACCTTTTTCATTATATATATATATATATATATATATATATATATATATATATATATATATATATATATATATATATATATATATCTCAAAATAACAAGAGTATTGCATTGAGCAATGATACTTTTTTTATTGGACTAACTATACATTTATAAGTTGACAAGCTTTCGGAAGAGTTCCTTCCTTTATCAAGTCTAAAGCAATACTGAATACTATTGCTTTAGACTTGATAAAGGAAGGAACTCTTCCGAAAGTTTGTCAACTTATAAATGTATAGTTAGTCCAATAAAAAAAGTATCATTGCTCAATGCAATACTCTTGTTATTTTTATATCTAAATCTCTGGACTAACACAGCTACTCCAATCAACGTATATATATATATATATATATATATATATATATATATATATATATATATATATATATATATATATATATATATAATGAAAAAGGTGTATATCAAAGATGAAAGGAAAGTATCCAAACTCCTGTGAAACAAGTAAGTTTATTGATGCCAAGTAAAACCAAAACAGCATGCAAGTCCGGGTAATCCAAAGGGTAAAAGTAGTGGCAGAAACAATCAGGTCTGACATGTTTCAGCTCAGCAGAGCTGTACTCATAGACTTGTGGTTGACCTACTTTAATGGCCTAACTATATACACAAGTTAATTGGATAATTAAAAACAATGTGCCAACACTAAACAATGTATTAACCATTTCATTGTAACAGTTTCATGTATTATGGTACAAGGATCCCTAGCTAAGGATAAATACAAAAACAATCCTACACTCTTAATATTGCTATGTGTAAATATTGTATATAGATAAATCTATTCAACTTAATGGAAAGGAGTGAGAAAAGGGGAATATATATATATATATATATATATATTTAACTACCACTTAAATATAAGGCTAAGACAGGAGGCTAAGACAGGAGTGTGTATATTGCTTAAAGACAAATATGTTTAATTAATTACACATATATACTATCTAACAGTGGTGTCCCCTACTATTCAAATTGAGATTAGAATCACCAATCCAATCCTAAAAACAACCTGCCTATCTTAAGCAGTGTAGCATAATGAATTACAGTTTGTACTACTTTAACTTATTTGGACTATTTAAGTTAAATGGACTACTTGGGTTTTCTTAGCTTTTTTGGGGAAAATATTATTAGTAGGTTTTTTGGAAGGATATTATTGCCAGTAGTTGATTAAATCTAATCTGGAGTTAAAGCCCCCCGGTATTCTTGTTTTTAAGCGGTATATCCAATACACTTCTCTTTTGCTTAAAATTTTGTCTAAGTCCCCTCCCCTAACAGAAAGGGAGGCTTTCTCTATAACTGTCCATCTTAAATATTCTGTATTGCGTGCATGTCTATCAATTAAATGTTTGGCTAAGGGGGATAATTTGTCTTCCCTTTTCCTACTCATTTCAGTGTTCAGGATTATACTAGATAGGTGTTCTCTAATGCGGGTCCTTACTTCCCATAAGGTTTTACCAACATATTATAAATGGCATTTGTGGCACTCAAATACACTTCCCCCTTAGTTCTACAGCTTACACAAATGTCAATGTTAAAGGCATTACCAGTTGTAGTGGAAACAAATTTATTACCCACTAATGCATGTTTGCATGTGTTGCAGTCAGAAAAAACGCATTTGTGTAAGCCTTTAATATGTAACCATCCATGAGGACTGACTCTTGGTATTACCTGGGACAGATGGTGACACTATATTGCCAATGGTCTTTCCTCTGCTATAGGAGATGCGTACATGTCTTTGGGGATCATTTCTGAAACATTCTTCTGCAGATAGTATGGGGAGATGTTTCTTAATGGTATTACACACCTCCTTATATTGTGTGGAATATTGAGTTACAAATTGTGTTACTTTAATTTATTTTTGTTTGTGTCTGGGATTGGGTCCCTTCCTGTCTTTGAGTAAATCCTTCCTGTCCATAGTAGCCACTGAGAGACGAGCATCCTTGAATTGCATTGTTACTGTAGCCTCTCTCTTGTAACTCTCTGTCCAAGTGAGCAACTTCTTTGATGTATACTGATGGACTAGTACAATTTTGTTTAACACGAAGATGTTGGCCTTTTGCTATAGCTTTAAATGTATGAGTCGTATGACTGCTTTTAGCATGTCACAACACATTGTTTGAAATACATTTTCTGTTTAACTTGGTTTAAATTTTTGATTTGCCAACGTTGCCCAAAAGTGTAAGGTCAAGGTAATTAAAACTAGTGTTGTGAATCTAATGTGTGAATGGTATCACCTTATCCGTTGATTTAATGTAAGTCAGAAAGGTATCTAATGGGTGTTCATTTCCTTCCCATATGACTATGAGATCTTCAATGTATTGTTTAAAAAGTGTGATGTAATGTTTGAAAGGATTATCCTCTCCATAGATGCAGCACAGCTCCCACCACCCGATATAGAGGTTGGTGTAGGAGGGGGCAAACTTGGCCCCCATAGCTGTGCCACATCTCTGGAGTTAAAAATCACCCCCATAAAAAAATAATTATGGGTCAGAAGATATTCAATTACTCTCAAAATATATTCCTGCATGTTGTAACTGAACTTACTTCTGTGTGTCAAAAAAACCCAACTGCCTGTAGTCCCTTCTCATGAGGTATGCAACTGTAAAGGGACACCACACCCAAAGTAACCCATTTAGAGGAAGGAATCCATTTCTGACTGTTTAGAGTCTCTCAGATAGCTTGATAATTCAAGGACCAGAGGTTGTAAAATGGAATCAACAATGGCTCAAGAAGAGAGCCAATCCCAGACACTATGGGGTGACCAGAGACATTAGAAAGGCTCTTGTGTACCTTTGGGAACACTTGAAAAACTGGAGTCTGGGGATGAGTAACCCATAGAAAATCATGTGTGGACTTGTCTATGAAACTATTATGCAGCCCTTCATCTAATATATGTAACAATTAAAGCTTTTATGGGATCTTTAGGAAATTTGACATATGTTTTGGTATCTGAAAGTTGTCTTATGATTTTCTTATCATAGTTCGTCCTATTTTTTAATGACTATGCTAGTATTCCCGTCTAGTTCCTTGATCGCTTGACTTTCTCTGTATGAGAGATTATTAGAACGTTATTTTGTTTTCAGAATAAAGATTTTCCAGATCTTTCACTATCCTTTCCTGAAATAATTCTAAGACTCCCCCTCTAGAATGTAGGGAGCAAAAAGTAAATTTAGTTCTAAATCCTATGTGGGACTCAATTTCACCTAAGGAATCAGGGAGTTCTTGGCTCTGAAGTACTAATAGTGTTTCTCTGGTGCAAGCATCTACAACAGCCATATGTTGTATAGTGTTAGCCGTTCTATTATCCTGAGTACTAGGCTCAACCTCACCCCTACTAGTGTAAAAAAAATAATTCTCACCATTCTATTCACATCTACAATTGTATTAAAGAGATTGAATCTGGCACTGGGGACAACATTTAAACCATAATTAAGTACTTTATCCTGTTCTTTAGTCAGATGGACAGCAGAAAGATTAATCACTATACTGTTGCTACATGCACCTAGTCCTTCTTTGTCCTCAAAGTGTACTTGTTTGGTTGAGGTTGAGTTTTCCCCTGCCCCTCCCTCAATGCTGGATTGTGTTCCCATGTGGTGGTTGTTTTAATATCGGGGTGGGGACTAAAAAAGCCTGTTCAAATATGTTTCTCGTTCCATCTTGTGTCTTATCTTACTTAATAGACATATGTTATGCATATGTATTAGTAAATGCCTTTTTCTTTATAGATGCTGACTCCACATGTGGGATGCTGTCATTAGTAGCATTCATAGGGGCTACCAGCACCTCTGTCATGAGTTTAACCACTATTATCATCATCTGTGGATTCAGCCTCCTCTGTATCGGAGAAAGTGACAATTTTTTTTACCTTTGGAATTTTTACCTCTACGGCTAAAATTCCTTCTGTTATTGTGATAGTAATTGGACCTGTCTTTCCTCTGCCATACAGGGAGTGCAGAATTATTAGGCAAGTTGTATTTTTGAGGATTAATTTTATTATTGAAAAACAACCATGTTCTCAATGAACCCAGCTTGTGTGTCTTGTTCAGTGGTGGTCATCTTTCAGCCTTTCTTACCTTGGCCATGTCTCTGAGTATTGCACACCGTGTGCTTTTGGGCACTCCAGTGATGTTGCAGCTCTGAAATATGGCCAAACTGGTGGCAAGTGGCATCTTGGCAGCTGCACACTTGACTTTTCTCAGTTCATGGGCAGTTATTTTGCACCTTGGTTTTTCCACACGCTTCTTGCGACCCTGTTGACTATTTTGAATGAAATTGTTCGATGATCATGCTTCAGAAGCTTTGCAATTTTAAGAGTGCTGCATCCCTCTGCAAGATATCTCACTATTTTTGACTTTTCTGAGCCTGTCAAGTCCTTCTTTTGACCCATTTTGCCAAAGGAAAGGAAGTTGCCTAATAATTATGCACACCTGATATAGGGTGTTGATGTCATTAGACCACACCCCTTCTCATTACAGAGATGCACA